>NC_044504.1:3790840-3805840 GCF_902362185.1 Chanos chanos
GGTGGACTTCAGCAGAGAGCAGACTCACAGAGACGGCGGTTCACCGCCGAGAGCCAGTTCTCCCCCGCTCAGACGCCTGTCCTCTACCCCTCTGTCCATCTCCAAAAAACTGCCCAGACCAATGGAGAGTCCAGGTACTCTCTGCCTCTCTGAATGTTTAAATCATCAGACACTCCTCATTTATTGAATTTATTGTCTGAGGCTTCAGGGACAATGAAACTGTAAAGGGAAGCTGACACTCTAAGTACATACTAACATTTCTTAAAATGTTCAAGCTTTCCTAATAATATAGAACAATGAAGCGTTATTGATTTTGGAGAAAAGCAAAGTTCTCTGGCCTTCTTAACATTAACATACATTTGTTTAATTAAGTTATTCTTTAAATGTGAAGTGGATTGAATCTGGAGCTTTGTTCTTGTAATGTAAACAAATTCAAGTGTACAACCTGCCATGCTGATTGTGGACTGTGTGAAATTCTCTGACCTGATCTGTGTGTGTTTTGTATCCACAGAGAGTCCTGCACTGAGTTTTGCAGGTCTTAGCCCAGAAAGACAAATCTCTCCCATCCCCACAGGGGGCGCTGTTGCCTTTGACCGTCTCAGTGACAACACCAGCCCTCCCAGCAGCCCCAGACTCAAAAGCACAGCCCGGGACCACTGCAGGTACATACACACACACACACACACACACCTACCTACACTTACATACACATTTAGGTACATATAATACACACTGTTCATGTACATGAATTGAGACTTATGAAAATATAGTTGTTATTGTTGTTGATTAATTTCTCCAATTAATTAGAAATAATGGCAACTCATATTACTATAGTTCTTTTGGGCAGAGATGGGAAATTTTATTTATATTTATGAAAGGCTGTGGTAAAATGTGAAGAAATGAAATGGATATCTTAATACAGCAGAGCTTGAGTGACAGACACAGACATGATGATGAAGTTTAATAACAATGATTAAAGAAACAAGTTAAGACTGTGAATACAATGTGTGCTTAAGACAGACAAATGCAGAATACAATCACACACACATACACACACACACGCACAGACACACATGCTCACCTTGACCTAACTACACAAACACACCAATGTGCACACACATGAGGAAGAACTACAAGTGACTGTTGTAACAGATCCATACACTACACACACACACATGCAGAAAGCACATACAAATACACACACACACACACACAAAGAGTACACATACAGATATACACACATTCCTGTGGGCTATGGCCATAAACCTGACCATGTAAACCATCCCAGTCTCTGTGTGTTACAGTATAAATAACACACAGATATATCATCTGCCTCTTTTTCTTCTTCTTCTTCATGTCATTGTTCTTCTATTGCAGTCCACCCAAATTACAGGAAGTACTCTCCAGTTCATCACAGGAGTCTTCTCCCCAGCCTGAGAAAATCAGCATACAGGACCTCACAGAGCTGGCCCCAGGTAATCTCCCCATCCCCCAACCATGTCACAGAGCTGGCCCCAGGTAATCTCCCCATACCCCCAACCCTGTCACGGAGCTGGCCCCAGGTAATCTCCCCATACCCCCAACCCTGTCACAGAGCTGGCCCCAGGTAATCTCCCCATACCCCCAACCCTGTCACAGAGCTGGCCCCAGGTAATCTCCCCATCCCCTCAACCCTGTCACAGAGCTGGCCCCAGGTAATCTCCCCATCCCCTCAACCCTGTCACAGAGCTGGCACCAGGTAATCTCCCCAACCCCTCAACCCTGTCACAGAGCTGGCCCCAGGTAATCTCCCCATCCCCCCAACCCTGTCACACAGCTGGCCCCAGGTAATCTCCCCATACCCCCAACCCTGTCACAGAGCTGGCCCCAGGTAATCTCCCCATCCCCTCAACCCTGTCACAGAGCTGGCCCCAGGTAATCTCCCCATACCCCCAACCCTGTCACAGAGCTGGCCCCAGGTAATCTCCCCATCCCCTCAACCCTGTCACAGAGCTGGCCCCAGGTAATCTCCCCATACCCCCAACCCTGTCACAGAGCTGGCCCCAGGTAATCTCCCCATACCCCCAACCCTGTCACAGAGCTGGCCCCAGGTAATCTCCCCATACCCCCAACCCTGTCACAGAGCTGGCCCCAGGTAATCTCCCCATCCCCTCAACCCTGTCACAGAGCTGGCCCCAGGTAATCTCCCCATCCCCTCAACCCTGTCACAGAGCTGGCACCAGGTAATCTCCCCAACCCCTCAACCCTGTCACAGAGCTGGCCCCAGGTAATCTCCCCATCCCCTCAACCCTGTCACAGAGCTGGCCCCAGGTAATCTCCCCATACCCCCAACCCTGTCACAGAGCTGGCCCCAGGTAATCTCCCCATACCCCCAACCCTGTCACAGAGCTGGCCCCAGGTAATCTCCCCATCCCCCCAACCCTGTCACAGAGCTGGCCCCAGGTAATCTCCCCATCCCCTCAACCCTGTCACAGAGCTGGCCCCAGGTAATCTCCCCATCCCCTCAACCCTGTCACAGAGCTGGCACCAGGTAATCTCCCCAACCCCTCAACCCTGTCACAGAGCTGGCCCCAGGTAATCTCCCCATACCCCCAACCCTGTCACAGAGCTGGCCCCAGGTAATCTCCCCATACCCCCAACCCTGTCACAGAGCTGGCCCCAGGTAATCTCCCCATACCCCCAACCCTGTCACAGAGCTGGCCCCAGGTAATCTCCCCAACCCCTCAACCCTGTCACAGAGCTGGCCCCAGGTAATCTCCCCATACCCCCAACCCTGTCACAGAGCTGGCCCCAGGTAATCTCCCCATACCCCCAACCCTGTCACAGAGCTGGCCCCAGGTAATCTCCCCATCCCCCAACCCTGTCACAGAGCTGGCCCCAGGTAATCTCCCCATCCCCTCAACCCTGTCACAGAGCTGGCCCCAGGTAATCTCCCCATCCCCTCAACCCTGTCACAGAGCTGGCACCAGGTAATCTCCCCAACCCCTCAACCCTGTCACAGAGCTGGCCCCAGGTAATCTCCCCATACCCCCAACCCTGTCACAGAGCTGGCCCCAGGTAATCTCCCCATACCCCCAACCCTGTCACAGAGCTGGCCCCAGGTAATCTCCCCATACCCCCAACCCTGTCACAGAGCTGGCCCCAGGTAATCTCCCCATACCCCCAACCCTGTCACACAGCTGGCCCCAGGTAATCTCCCCAACCCCTCAACCCTGTCACAGAGCTGGCCCCAGGTAATCTCCCCATACCCCCAACCCTGTCACAGAGCTGGCCCCAGGTAATCTCCCCATACCCCCAACCCTGTCACAGAGCTGGCCCCAGGTAATCTCCCCATACCCCCAACCCTGTCACAGAGCTGGCCCCAGGTAATCTCCCCATACCCCCAACCCTGTCACAGAGCTGGCCCCAGGTAATCTCCCCATACCCCCAACCCTGTCACAGAGCTGGCCCCAGGTAATCTCCCCATCCCCTCAACCCTGTCACAGAGCTGGCCCCAGGTAATCTCCCCATCCCCTCAACCCTGTCACAGAGCTGGCACCAGGTAATCTCCCCAACCCCCCAACCCTGTCACAGAGCTGGCCCCAGGTAATCTCCCCATACCCCCAACCCTGTCACAGAGCTGGCCCCAGGTAATCTCCCCATACCCCCAACCCTGTCACAGAGCTGGCCCCAGGTAATCTCCCCATACCCCCAACCCTGTCACAGAGCTGGCCCCAGGTAATCTCCCCAACCCCCCAACCCTGTCACAGAGCTGGCCCCAGGTAATCTCCCCATACCCCCAACCCTGTCACAGAGCTGGCCCCAGGTAATCTCCCCATACCCCCAACCCTGTCACAGAGCTGGCCCCAGGTAATCTCCCCATCCCCCAACCCTGTCACAGAGCTGGCCCCAGGTAATCTCCCCATCCCCTCAACCCTGTCACAGAGCTGGCCCCAGGTAATCTCCCCATCCCCTCAACCCTGTCACAGAGCTGGCACCAGGTAATCTCCCCAACCCCTCAACCCTGTCACAGAGCTGGCCCCAGGTAATCTCCCCATACCCCCAACCCTGTCACAGAGCTGGCCCCAGGTAATCTCCCCATACCCCCAACCCTGTCACAGAGCTGGCCCCAGGTAATCTCCCCATACCCCCAACCCTGTCACAGAGCTGGCCCCAGGTAATCTCCCCATACCCCCAACCCTGTCACAGAGCTGGCCCCAGGTAATCTCCCCAACCCCTCAACCCTGTCACAGAGCTGGCCCCAGGTAATCTCCCCATACCCCCAACCCTGTCACAGAGCTGGCCCCAGGTAATCTCCCCATACCCCCAACCCTGTCACAGAGCTGGCCCCAGGTAATCTCCCCATACCCCCAACCCTGTCACAGAGCTGGCCCCAGGTAATCTCCCCATACCCCCAACCCTGTCACAGAGCTGGCCCCAGGTAATCTCCCCATACCCCCAACCCTGTCACAGAGCTGGCCCCAGGTAATCTCCCCATCCCCTCAACCCTGTCTCTCATCAGGCTCACCGTTGTTCCCCACAGTCACTGGAACCCTTAATCCCAACACACTCCAAGATTATACACTGTATATTATATATATTTATATTATATATCTTAAAAAATATAATGGTGTTGAGAGTCTAAAAAAAAAAAAAAAACAGAACGTGAAGTACTAAACGTGAAAGATATTTTGTCTTTGAGCACATGGTTCTGATTGAGCGTTTAGTATCAGATTTAATGGGGCTATGAAATATATATTCTTTTTTTTTTTTTTCCTTCACTGCAGTGTTCTTCCACGCAAAACTAACTCCACCGACTCGACAAGTCATAGTGTACATGTGACATATAATCAAAATCACCCTAATGGAAATCAGCATTCGAGTAAAATCGATAACTGACTGTGAAGTCAGACCATTTACATAAATGATCAAGTAATGGTTTTGTGTGGACGATGGCAGTGCACTCCTGCAGAAGGTCTTGTTATCTAAATATGGCACTTAAACTTTCGGGTTAAGAGGTTTTCAGATTTCAGACTTTCTTAAGTAGTGAAGTCAGGGAGTCCCTTTGGAATTCATAAAGTGCAAATTATCCCAGAAATGATTTCAACTTAAATGTGAGTCATTGCAGCTGTCAGAGTTTTGTTCTTTTACTTTGGGAACTAAAACTACGAGAACGTTTAAAAAAAAACCCAGAGGAGCGATCAGTTTTTACTGTCAAATCCCAGGCGTCCCGGGGCTTCCTCAAAGTCTGTTCTCCTCTAACACACAGGCCACAGGGAAATTCAGACTTTCTCCCATTAAATTCTGATTGATTTTATGACCGAACCGTCCAGTCTTTTTCGTGTTTCTACGCATGTATTCTGTGTAAGCTGTGCAGGTCCCCGACATGAAGTTGAGTTATGATGTGAATAGATGTTCAGAGTGGACTGAGGAAGATGAGTTAGGATGTGAATAGATGTTCAGAGTGAACTGAAGCTGAGTTAGGATGTGAGTAGATGTTCAGAGTGGACTGAAGATGAGTTAGGATGTGAATATGTGTTCAGAGTGAACTGAAGATGAGTTAGGATGTGAATAGATGTTCAGAGTTGACTGAAGATGAGTTAGGATGTGAATAGATGTTCAGAGTTGACTGAAGATGAGTTGGGATGTGAATAGATGTTCAGAGTGAACTGAAGATGAGTTGGGATGTGAATAGATGTTTAGATTGGACTGAAGAAGAGTTACGATGTGACTGGATGCTCAGAGTGAACTGAGGATGAGATATGATGTGAATATGTGTTCAGAGTGGACTTAAGATGAGTTAGGATGTGAATAGATGTTCAGAGTGAACTGAGGATGAGATATGATGTGAATATGTGTTCAGAGTGGACTTAAGATGAGTTGGGATGTGAATAGATGTTCAGAGTGAACTGAAGATGAGTTGGGATGTGAATAGATGTTCAGAGTGGACTTAAGATGAGTTAGGATGTGAATAGATGTTCAGAGTTGACTGAAGATGAGTTGGGATGTGAATAGATGTTCAGAGTGAACTGAAGATGAGATATGATGTGAATATGTGTTCAGAGTGGACTTAAGATGAGTTAGGATGTGAATATGTGTTCAGAGTGAACTGAAGATGAGTTGGGATGTGAATAGATGTTCAGAGTTGACTGAAGATGAGTTGGGATGTGAATAGATGTTCAGAGTGAACTGAAGATGAGTTGGGATGTGAATAGATGTTCAGAGTTGACTGAAGATGAGTTGGGATGTGAATAGATGTTCAGAGTTTACTGAAGATGAGTTGGGATGTGAATAGATGTTCAGAGTGAACTGAAGAGAAGTTAGGATGTGAATAGATGTTCAGAGTGAACTGAAGATGAGTTGGGATGTGAATAGATGTTCAGAGTGAACTGAAGAAGATGAGTTGGGATGTGAATAGATGTTCAGAGTGAACTGAAGATGAGTTGGGATGTAAATACTGCATAGATGTGCAGAGCAGACTGTGAGCGGGGGAGAGAGGGAACTGTCAGCCCTCTGTGTAGGACCTCGAGTAAAGACGATGTTTTTGGGTCTTCGTCCAGTGATGACGCTGCTATGTAGTTCCTCCTCCTCCTCTTGTTTAATGGAGCTGGATAGTGCCAAGATGGAGGGCAGATCATGACCCCTCCATTATTTAAACCTCCACACCCCCACGCAAAATCTTAACCTTACCCACCAACAATCAGCTGAAACCCACAAGGGATGAAAATCTTTTCAATGAACTGGTCATGTCTGATAAATGTGTGTTATTATCGGTGTCATTTCTCTGTGTCACTCAGTGAGACAGGTTAGTGAAATGTCTCTGCTCAAATGTGGACAGTGGTGTCTGTGTGTGTGTGTGTGTGTGTGTGTGTGTGTGTGTGTGTGTGTGTGTGGTGTCTGCCAGGCATATGTGTGGTTGTGCGTTCTGTGAGTGTAAGGATCAGCACCGTGTCTGTGTGTGTGTGTGTGTGTGTCTGTCTGCGTGTGTGTGTGTGTGTGTGTGTGTGTGTGTGTGTGTGTGTGTGGTGTCTGCCATGCATATGTGTGGTTGTGTGTTCTATGAGTGTAAGGATCAGCACTGTTGGTGTGTGTGTGTGTGTTCAGTCAGGCAATGGGAGTCAATGGGACTCTTTGTGCAGTTCTCTCTTCAGAAATCCTCCACGTTCCAGCTCAGCTGCAGGACCAGGACCTCCATCTGCCAGAGGAGACCCCCACTGAGCCCACACCCATCTCTCTTCCTCCACCACACACACAGCACAGTGAGCTGCCCCTCCCCTCCCCCAAACACTCTCACTCTCTCTCTCTCTCTCTCTCTCTCTCTCTGTCTCAAACACCCTCTCTGTCTATGTCTGTCTGTCTCTCTCTGTTTCTCTTTTTCACTCTCTCTCTCTCTGAAACAATCTCTCTCTCACTCTCTTTCTCTATCTGTCTGTCGCTGTCTCTGTCTGTCTGTCTGTCTGTCTCTCTGTCTCTTTCTTTTTCACTCTCTCTCTCTGAAACAATCTCTCTCTCTCTCTCTCTCTCTCACTCTCTCACTCTCTCTTTCTCTATCTCTCTGTCTCTGTCTGTCTGTCTCTCTGTCTCTTTCTTTTTCACTCTCTCTCTCTGAAACAATCTCTCTCTCACTCTCTGTCTCTATCTCTCTGTCTCTTTCTCTCCATCATCTGTTTATTAGCAACTGTCTCCCTCGTTATAGCTCCTTTCCTTTAAATGTGACCTGACACACACAGTAGCCAGTCCCCATGCACATCTCAATGTCTGCATCTCTTACCAGAGCACAGAACTCTTACCTGTGTGTGTTTCACATCATCTGTTTAGACAGCGATCATTACTTTCTCAGTAATATTTCAGATTGAAATGATGTGCGTTAATGGGTAATTATGTGTGTAGTAGAGTCAGACGGGTGTGGAAATGAAACTTCGGTGCTGTCTGTCTCTGGTCCTCTCTCAGATGTCCACAGGGGGAGTGAGGAGCCCGGGGGGCGGGACAAGGAGGAGGAGGAGGAGGAGGAGGACTTGATGAAGTGGGAGTTGGAGAGGAAGAGCAGAGAGGAGAGGAGACAACGAGAGAGAGAGGAGGCGCAGGAGCGAGAGAGGAGGGAACTGGAGAGACTGGAGCAGGAAAGGGTCAGACAAGACACACGCCTCACACACACACACCACACGCCTACACACACACACACACACACACCACACTCCTACACACACACACACACTCACCACTCATAGACACATGTCTCTCACATTCTCTCTCTTCTCTCTCTCTCTCTCTCTCTCTTCTTTCTCTTTCTATCTTTATGTAGCTGCTGGAGGAAGTTGAGTATGAGGAGGTGGTGAAGGCAGAGAAGAGTGAGATTGAGGAGAGTGAGAAGGAAGGCTTGAGAGAGTTTTCCCAGGATGGCAGGGAGGAGGAGGAGGAGGTGGAGGAGAGCCGACCTCCACGAGTAGAGAAAGTGTCTGAGTCTGAAATGGATCCTTTACAGAGATACATGAGAATGGTCATGCAGGGAGGAGCAAGTCAACAGGAGCAGGTGAACACACACATGCTCACTCATACAAACACGTAGACTCACACACACGCGCACACACACACACACACACACACACCTTTCCTTTCTGGAGTGAAATTGAAGAATGTCCGTCAGCTGTTTCTCCGAGTTCCACTGTCGACTGCCTGCTTTTTGAGAGGAGCAGCTGGCAGGTCAATCAGGCTTTGTGTGTGTGTGTGTGTGTGTGAAACATTCCTCTGTTTTTTTTTTGTTCCCAGAGCTCCAGGAAAGAGGAGCCAGAGAAAGACACTCAGGAGGAGCAGAGCCCAGAGGCGTTGGTTTTGTCTGACGAGAAAGATGACAGGTAGGAACACAGATGTGTGTGTGTCTGTGTGTGTCTATGTGTGAGTGTGTCTGTGTGTGAGTGTGTGTGTGTGTGTGTGCCTGCATAGACGTGTGTGTGTGTGTGTTTTGTCGTGAACAGAGAGATGGTGCCTACAGCTGAACAACACTGAACCATATTTCCACATTTTTTGTGTCTTGAGATGTTTGTGCTGGAGAAAAAACAAAAACATTCTTTTGTTATTTTTTCCTCCCTAATAATACGTTTCTGGTCCATGTTTCTTTGCGTTCGCAGCATTGCTGCCTTCACACACACAGGGGCTGATGACGATGACTTCTGGTGAAGCTCCACAGAGAGAACATCACTCAAAGGATCCCTTCCTTTTAAACGTGGTATTTTTAGTAACGTAACTGTGTTACGACACAGTTTATGTTTTTTTTTTTTTTTTATTGCACTGTTTTTTGTACCATTTTTAAAGTATTATTTATGATTTAGTATGATTTTACCTTTCATATTGCAGTTATACATTTCCAGTGCAGTGATTTCTGTTGCTGTTTATAAACACTTGTGACTGAGCACATGGTTTCGATAAGGCGTGAAATTCCACGTAATAAACCCGTCAGATTTGATTGTGTGTGATGTGGTTTTTTGGGTCATATGTGGTGCAGTCCTGGATCCCTCACACGGTTTAATATGTTTCACAAACGCTTGAACAATTAAGCAAAAAAAAATGAGAAGAATGAAAACAACCATCATGGAATTGAACAGTTTTATTTTTATTACTTTTTTATTTGTTTATTTATTTTTCGTTTTAAATTTTCATAAAAATGCATTCACCAGGCTTGGCGGACCAAACGGCCAAGGATGTGCCGTGGATTTGTAACGGTGACTTGTTACCCTGTTGACTTACTGACCGGGCTAAGATCAGTTTTGGTAGAAAACACTGTAAGTATAAGAGTGTACGGCTGCCTCCCAGTATCTGTCAAACTCCAATAGAGTTTTAGACATTTTTTTTTTTTTCTTTTTTGGAAACATACATAAAGATCTTCTGAAGTCCCATGTTTAGGTTTTAGTCTTGTCAAAGCTGTCGTCTCTTTTAAAGCCTTGAAATATCAAAAAGCTCCAATACTTTTACAGACTACACAATGGTCCTCAAATGTATTCAAACTATTTGGTCAGTCATTTAAAAAGCAATGTCTAGGAGACTATGAAAGTTTAAATCAATAACAAAGTGGTTGGTACAATCAAAATACCACAAGGCTGCTAAGCCTGTTTTCAATTCTATGAAACTAGGGAAGAAAAAAAACAATCATGTACTCAATGGATGCCATCATTAAATCAGTTCAAAAATGACTAAATAACAAGGACCAATTTTAAATAATAACATTAAAAAAAAAAAGTCCCGTAACATTCACTCAGAGAATAACAAGACAACACTAATGCGGTTATAAAAGAGTTATATAAATCAAAGACTCAGAGAAACACAGATTAATACAACAGCTATACATCAACTAAGACTACAAATGCCATAAGACATACAACGTATTATAGTTATTAATATTCAATATTCAAAAAAAGGAGAAGGGCAAACAATGCCTACAAGGTTTGTCAGTATAAACGACTACGCGACAGTTGAATTCCTGCAGAAACAGTTGTTGTTTTTTTTTTACAGAAACACAATAATGAGTGAACTTATAACACATCCCTGTAAATCTCGTCTTGTTAACAGAACGTAATGACATACGGGTCAGTTTGTCAGTACTTCAAAAACAAATGCCTTACCATATATTCTCAAAGTACAAATTCTCCAATCTGTGGTAAAACATCGGTAAGGAAAAATTCTTAGACTTTACGTTTTTGTTTTTTTTGGACGTCATCACAATCGTAATACAGGTGACACGCCACCTCTGTAACCTATGTCAAAACTCTAGGTCTGGTTTGCGTGAGGGTAACATTCACATTTCTGTTACCGTATGTCAAAGGTCAGTCCACAACGAGGGGCCAAAAAAAAGAAAAAAAGGAAAAGATAAACTCACAGTGCAATGTCACGTTAAGACTGCATCGTTCAACTAGTCAGAACCACCTCAGACCGTTTCAGACAGAATACACAGGGAAATATTTGTGCTCACCCAAAGGTGACTCACAGTAAAAACGAACACACAGTATCCATTTCCCTCCAACCCCCACACAATGAACACACTTCCGCTAATCGTCGTATTCTAACTACACCCCAAATACTAAAGCTAACTACACCACAACCGGCCCTGTTTCAGTTTACATGTCCCAAATACTTACTCTCTACTCTCACAGGAGTAAGGAAGAATTAGTGAGTTGTACCTACTGGGTAAGGACTCATACTATATACAGACTCATGGCATGTAGAGAACAGGCCATCATTATATTTGTGTTTGTGAGTATGTGTGTGAGAAGTACAAAGTATATATGCTTTGAAAGTACAACATGATGGTGTAACCCTACACAGAGGGTATGTACGTGCAGCCCTGTGTGTCTAAGCCCAGCCGCTAGCACATTGGCTCCAGGTGACCCACTGCTACAGGATTAGCCAATCAGATGATAGGGTGTGTCAGTGAAGGAGTGATGCACAAATGTGCAGGGCAGATGGTTCTTCAGGTCTGTTTTAAGGGTCTAATTTTTCAACATTATTGTCATCTGAGGTCCGTGTGCCTTTTTTTTTCTAAACAAAACGGCAGGTGAAGAAAGGATTGTTGAGTAAAAGAGGCTAGAACACATGTTTGTAGCTGAAGTATCTGAAGTCTTTTTATCTGGTAAGATTTCAGTCTAAGTGTGTGCGTGTTACTCTGAGAGCTGGGGAAGATCATATCAGTTCATTTCCAATGGAAGCCCCATGCAACAGAAAGCTAAACTGCTTCACTTAACTCCTTCTACCAAACCTCATTTAAACCGAACTGACGTTAAACCGAACAGAGGGAAGAATTACAGATAGTTCAATCCTCCACTGGAATCTGATTGTGTCCAAACTACTAAAGAAGTAAAAAAAAAAACTGTTTGTGTCTTTAGTGTAGAACTGTGTGTGTGTGTGCGTGTGTGTGTGTGTCAGGGGGTAAACAACACTTGTCTTTTTTGGGAAAAGTGCATGAATTCCCCTCTTCCTCTCTCTCGCTGAACTAAAGAAACAGACAGATGGGGACGTTTGTGCATGTAAAAACAAAAACAAAAAAAAAAAACAACCAGATTTTTTCTGTTTGTGGATCTTGTAAGGCGTACCCTGTTGGGTTCTAGTATAATAAAAATGGCATTTCTTATTTACACAAAAAGAAAAAAAAAAAAACTCCTAAAGAAAAATCCCGATTTCACTTTGTCAACAAGCCACCAGATGTCTGGCAAACACAGACATCATGATCGCTCACTCCAGAACAGCATGTTTTCAGTTTCGTTTTGCGTGTGTGTGTGTGTGCGTGTGTTCTTTTTTTTTTTTTTTTTTTTGATTAGTGCAATGTTTCAAGCGTAGCCAGCAATAACCTGGTTAAGAAAAAAAGGGCTAAAATTCAACCAGAAAAAAAAGACAAAATCCTCAACGTTAAAAACCGCCCCCCCCCCCCCCACCTCCCCACACACACCCCCACAAACACACCCCACACCCCTCAAAAAAGAAAATTCTCTCTAAAAAACAGCCAAGGAGGTTCTCACAGATTGGTGGGTTGGAGAGTTAGTGTGCGGAGTTGCATTTGCGTGGAGGTTAGTTTGTTAGGAGTTAGTGCCGAGATGCGTGAGGGCTGTTGGCGTAAAAGTCGGTAACGGCGAGTCCTCCGTCCCTCAGACACCCGGCGTTTGGCGGCAGAGCGGGGGGATGGGAGGAGGAGGGGGACGAGAGCGGTGGGTGTGGCTGAAGCGTTGTCATTACGAGTAGGAATTGAGGCATTCTTTGGAACGTGATTGGATGTCCTGAAGCTCCTGCTCCTCCTTCATTTTGATGTCGTGGTAGGCATGCATGTGACTGGCGTCCTTTAGGTAGGCCCAGTTAGCAGAGAGAATCATTAGGAAGTGGATCTGTAAGAGAGAGGTGAGGAGAGGAGCAGGGCCAATGAGCGTGTGACGAAGACGCAAAAGCCAGCTACACGACAGTTTCACACGTACACACACACTCACACACGCACACACACACACACACACACCCACACACACACACACATAAACCTGACACAACTGCAAACAGTAACAGTAAACAGTATTATTATTATTATTATTATTATCATTATTACTATAATTATCACACTACTGAGACAACTAAGAGACAAACTGTATTAAATAAGGTTTAAGAGAGAAGAGATAGGAGGTTAGGCAGAGCAAGCAAAGCTTTAAAGTGACGGTTGGTTAATAAACGGAAAGATGACGGCTGATGTCGAGTTATACTCCAAAATCAGCAGCGAGGACGAATTTCTGTCTCTCCCTCTCTGTGGGAGATTTGTGATTCATTCAAATACAAAGAATGATTTTTTAAAAAAGACCATCAGGGATATTTTGTACACAAACCATGTTTATTCTTTTTTTTTTTTTTTTTTAATAGAAAGGATAATGACTACAATCCTTGAAATCTTAGGAAAATGATTAAGTATATTCGTGAGCTATGTGAGTTTTAATGAACGTTAAGAAACTGAGAATAAAGAAGCATGCAGATTCAGGGTTAAACAAAAATAAAAATAATAATCAGAATGAATTAAAACATATTTCAAAGGAAAACTGAACCTATCGCCACATAGGCAGCATCAAGCTTCATAAAAAGTGACATTACTATAGGAAAAATAATCTTTTATTTAAAAAAAAAAACAACAAAAAAAACGATATGATGTAAGCTGAAGCTACAGACTTAAAACAATACCATGATGTTGGCACTGGCCCAAATCTCCACAGTTTTGTGAATGATTTGCACTGCGTCAGTTTTTAGTAATGAACTGTTGTGGTTTCTATCATGTGTTCACATCACGTGGTTAGAAAAGTGGATTTTTTATATATATATTCATATAAAATGTAGGCCCTTCAAAGGCCTAAAACTAAAATATGTAACACTGGAAGGTCTCTGACATGTCTGTAATACTGTACCTTGTTTACACAAAAAAAAAATTACAAAAAGTCGAGATGACAAATTTGTAAACACGTAAGAGGAGAATGGTGTATGGCATGCTTATTGCTGGAAACATAAAACAGTTTAATATATATATATATTTATATATATATATATAAGATATAAATCTTATTTTAAAAAAACATTTCTGGTTGTAGATATCAATGCTTTAGGGCTGAATTTAAGTTCAGAGTACACAGTCTCTGTGTACGATCTCTCAAATATTCTCCTCAAATTGTGGATGCTACGTGCACTATAAAAGAGGAAATTTCTTTTCGCTTCCTAGTGGTTGTTTCTTATCAACGGCAGAGGGACTACAGCCTCATCTCCCTCCCAGACGCTGTACTACCACCATCACCAACACCAACACCACCCGAACAGTCACTGCCTCCCACGGGCAAGTCCACGGGAATGAAAAAAAAAAACAAAAAAAGGCACTACGAGTGACTGTACTTCACTATTTACACACAATGAGAAAAGTAATGGAAGGCTCTCTCGTTCTTCTCTAATTTCTGTTTTAGTCCGTATTGTCAGTGACTGCTTTCTCTACCCAGTCCAGGTTCACAGACTGCGCTACGCTCTTTACACATTTTAAAACTTAGTGCAACAGTCCTCTCGACTCTTAAACTTCAAAACGGCAAAGTTATAAGTGGTCGCCATCATGTAGATCAGCTGGAGAAAAAGGGAGAGAGAAAAAAAAAAACAGAACACATGGCGTGAAAAAGAGAGAGAGAGAGAGAAAAAAGAAAACAGCGTGTGAAAGATACCGCCAGTGACCAAGACTCTGTCCACACCTGATTTTTAAACGTCTCTCTGTTTAAATCAGCTGTTATGAAATGTAATAATAATAACAATAATAATAATAATAATAATAATAATACTTAAGTGTATTTAACTTACTTCAGGTAATATTAAAAACAACTGAAAATGAGACAGCTACATAACGCATAGACACAATGTCTTTAAAAATAAAAATACAAAAAGGTTTCTACAAATGACTCATTTAATGATCCTCCCCTTTTCCAGGTGCAGAAGCTCATTAATAACTTCAGCTACACACAGTTTAACTGTGGGCAGAGCCTTTGATTT
>NC_044504.1:3810840-3818340 GCF_902362185.1 Chanos chanos
GGAGAGTGATATAGCTGTATAAAGCTGTATTGGAGGCAGATACAGACTAAGAGAAGGAGAGTGATATAGCTGTATAATGCTGTATTGGAGGCAGATACAGACTAAGAGAAGGAGAGCGATATAGCTGTATAATGCTGTATTGGAGGCAGATATAGACTAAGAGAAGGAGAGTGATATAGCTGTATAATGCTGTATTGGAGGCAGATATAGACTAAGAGAAGGAGAGTGATATAGCTGTATAATGCTGTATTGGAGGCAGATACAGATTAAGAGAAGGAGAGTGATATAGCTGTATAATGCTGTATTGGAGGCAGATACAGACTAAGAGAAGGAGAGTGATATAGCTGTATAAAGCTGTATTGGAGGCAGATACAGACTAAGAGAAGGAGAGTGATATAGCTGTATAATGCTGTATTGGAGGCAGATATAGACTAAGAGAAGGAGAGTGATATAGCTGTATAATGCTGTATTGGAGGCAGATACAGATTAAGAGAAGGAGAGTGATATAGCTGTATAATGCTGTATTGGAGGCAGATACAGACTAAGAGAAGGAGAGTGATATAGCTGTATAAAGCTGTATTGGAGGCAGATACAGACTAAGAGAAGGAGAGTGATATAGCTGTATAATGCTGTATTGGAGGCAGATATAGACTAAGAGAAGGAGAGTGATATAGCTGTATAATGCTGTATTGGAGGCAGATACAGATTAAGAGAAGGAGAGTGATATAGCTGTATAATGCTGTATTGGAGGCAGATACAGACTAAGAGAAGGAGAGTGATATAGCTGTATGATGCTGTATTGGAGGCAGATACACACTAAGAGAAGGAGAGTGATATAGCTGTATAAAGCTGTATTGGAGGCAGATACAGACTAAGAGAAGGAGAGTGATATAGCTGTATGATGCTGTATTGGAGGCAGATACAGACTAAGAGAAGGAGAGTGATATAGCTGTATAATGCTGTATTGGAGGCAGATACAGACTAAGAGAAGGAGAGTGATATAGCTGTATGATGCTGTATTGGAGGCAGATACAGACTAAGAGAAGGAGAGCGATATAGCTGTATGATGCTGTATTGGAGGCAGATACAGACTAAGAGAAGGAGAGTGATATAGCTGTATGATGCTGTATTGGAGGCAGATACAGACTAAGAGAAGGAGAGTGATATAGCTGTATAATGCTGTATTAGAGGCAGATACAGACTAAGAGAAGGAGAGATATAGCTGTATAATGCTGTATTGGAGGCAGATACACACTAAGAGAAGGAGAGTGATATAGCTGTATAAAGCTGTATTGGAGGCAGATAAAGACTAAGAGAAGGAGAGTGATATAGCTGTATAATGCTGTATTAGAGGCAGATACACACTAAGAGAAGGACAGTGATATAGCTGTATAAAGCTGTATTGGAGGCAGATACAGACTAAGAGAAGGAGAGTGATATAGCTGTATAAAGCTGTATTAGAGGCAGATACAGACTAAGAGAAGGAGAGTGATATAGCTGTATGATGCTGTATTAGAGGCAGATACAGACTAAGAGAAGGAGAGTGATATAGCTGTATAAAGCTGTATTGGAGGCAGATACAGACTAAGAGAAGGAGAGTGATATAGCTGTATGATGCTGTATTGGAGGCAGATACAGACTAAGAGAAGGAGAGTGATATAGCTGTATGATGCTGTATTGGAGGCAGATATAGACTAAGAGAAGGAGAGTGATATAGCTGTATGATGCTGTATTGGAGGCAGATACAGACTAAGAGAAGGAGAGTGATATAGCTGTATAAAGCTGTATTGGAGGCAGATACAGACTAAGAGAAGGAGAGTGATATAGCTGTATGATGCTGTATTGGAGGCAGATACAGACTAAGAGAAGGAGAGTGATATAGCTGTATGATGCTGTATTGGAGGCAGATATAGACTAAGAGAAGGAGAGTGATATAGCTGTATAATGCTGTATCAGAGGCAGATAAAGACTAAGAGAAGGAGAGTGATATAGCTGTATGATGCTGTATTGGAGGCAGATATAGACTAAGAGAAGGAGAGTGATATAGCTGTATAATGCTGTATTGGAGGCAGATACAGACTAAGAGAAGGAGAGTGATATAGCTGTATAAAGCTGTATTGGAGGCAGATACACACTAAGAGAAGGAGAACCGGCCGGGGGGAGGACACAGAGCCAGACAAACTGCTGCTGTACTGAGAGCTGAGTCAGAAAAGATCTGTGGTTTGTTCAACACAGTGAAGTTTACCGTAAGAGATTTTACAACTGCACGATGAATCCAGTTCAGACTGTTTGTTTGTGTGTGCGTGTGTGTGTGTGTGTGCGTGTGCGTGCATGTGAGACAGAACTGGCGAAATAATAAGGGGTAAATCAAAGCCAGTAAACACACAGTAACACACGCGACTGAGAAACGAAACAGAACGTAAGTGCATCTAGCTAGAGACAGCAGCTGTAACCAAACTCAAACCGTACAGTTTGACACGTCGTGTAACGCCTCTCCAGGTTATTCTGAAGTGATCGGTGCTCTGCAGTGCAGTCATATTTGAACTATACTGAAAAGTCAGTGACGATGCTGTCGACGTCTGGAATAAATGATTCTAGAAAACGTTTAACTTTGACTGTTTTCATCTGCCCTCCTATTCTGGGTCCACTTTATTGGACATTTGGCAGCCAGGTTTAGAGGAGACTGATCACAACCCTGCATTTTATCATTGTGGGGAAAAGAAAAACAAAAGAAAAACGGATCATAAATCCACCGCGGTCACACGGCCAGCGTGAGATGTCGACCGGCCTAAGCCAGAGCTGTATGTGAAGACAATCATAATCGAGAGTCTAAGCTGACACAACTGTCCTCTCTACTGGTCATCCATTTACTCCAGTTAATGTGCTGTAATGGGAAACACAAGCAGAGCAGTGCTATAGCTCTTCACCCTGTAAAGGAAATCAATGGCCATCCATAACGCTCAAACAAAGAGACCCACATGGGCGCAGTCCTCTCCACTGCAGCGTGTGTTAGGCCCGGGCTAGTGTGTGTGGCCTGATTTATGGAGATAATAGGATATTTTGACTTGTGCTTGGATATTTCAATGACGAGGCCAACAAGAGGACGTTTACTGAGTGTCTCCAGCTGCAGAGGAACACGGAGGTTTCAGTCGGGTGTTTTTATGGCTGATATATTTAAATGCTTCTTAGGACAAGGAGCGCTCAGAGAATGTGGGAAAACAGTTCTAAAATAACAGTTCATAAATACATATTTGGTTATGTTTTAAAGATAAAAATAAGCAGATTATTTGCGAAGTTAGGGCTGGTGGAAAGGCAAAGGAAACTCAAGCGCTCAAGGTATTTTAGATTTTGTTAAAAAGAAATTCGCCTAGTAGCATCTTTCATACGCACAAAAACATTGTATGAGAACAGACTGAGAATTAATCAGAATTAATGCATACCATCTGATGCTTAGTAGTTTTGAGTGCTGAAATGTTGTATGTTTCATTGAAACAGATATCTCAAACATAGTCATTTAGCTGAAGCACTGAATACTGTGAGAGTATATACAGTTTACTCTGTGTGTGTGTGTGTGTGTGTGTGTGTGTGTGTGTGTGTGTGTGTGTGTCACAGATTTGGTGAAATGAGGGGTGAACTGCAGCCACTAAACACACACACACAGACGCACGGACGCATGCACACACACGCGCGCGCACACACCTCTAAGACTATACTGCAAAACTGGAATTCCATGAGTGTTGCAAGGCTCATACTCTCCGAGGAAATGACGTTTGCAGCCATGAGAAGTTCTGGAAGTTCTAAGAATAATAACCATCACCGCGGAGACTGTGATGAAGTAACCCTCTCCCTCTGAGAGTAAAGAACTTAGCAGTAAGGCCTGAGATTTCACTGGAGAGAGGAAAACAGTTGATATAGGAACCAGTTACCATGTGGTGTTTGATGTTGAATTGCCATATTTGTACCAGCTAACCTGTAGAAAGCTGCTTTTTGGCCCAAAACAAGACACCTTAATATTTCACTGTATGATTCGCTGCCCTTCACGAATCAGCTGTCATCAAAGTACTACGATCTTTTCCATGGCCCCTGTACGTTACAGAAAACAGTCTCTGGTATACCTAACATGCGTATAATTGAATCCAGCGGCTGACGCAGGCGGTTAGCGGAACTCATTTCATCCATAACCTTGGCCTTGCTTTAAGTCTCCTACTTCTGAATGACTTCATTCCTGCACGTGTTTCTGTGAAGAGAGGACTCCCAGCCCAACGTCAACATCTGTCACAGTCACGAGACAAAGCCCAGCCTGTCGGCATTCATCTGTCGTTCTGACGTTTAGTAGCCTACCTTTTCACTGCGAAAATTAACCATACCCGCTGGATATCAAAAATCAACTCCAGACAACTATTCGAAGTCCAAACGGCGCTGGGTTATGTTTCGTCAGTCGTTTTAAGAAGTTTGGGTTTCACTGCCGTGATAGCGCACTGCTATGAGACTTTTTCTTTTCTTTCTTTCTATTTTTTTTTTTTTTGAGTCCTAATTTAGACCACGAGAGAACAAAGCACTTTATTCTTCGCCGAAGGCTCACCGTTGTGCTTGAAAACTCTTTAAGAGCGATGAGGTGTTTTCTCAGCTGGTTTTGACACGCCGCGGGCACTTTCGGCGCTACTTCAATTCACTGTAACGGTGTTGGCATGACGACTGACTCATTGATATACTTCAACAAATTCATTGCTACTATAACACTACACTCACTGAAAGCATGTGGAGCTAATTTACAACACGCTCTGTCTACAGACCACAGTTCTCTCTCCTGTTACACCACGGCGCTGTGAGACAGCATCCGTGCGTGTTGAAAAAGTGCATGGTTATCTGAGAAATTACAAACAGTTTGGTCAGTTTAAATGGTGTTTGGACGGAGGCATCATTCCCTACCCAAACACACCATAGCAAGTATGAAAATGCTCCACACTAATTGCTTGGGTGCTATTGCATTGCGGTTTTTTAGCAGTTGGAAATGCCTGTCACCAGGTTTCTGCGCTTCAAAGCGCTGTAATATTGTGGAGAAACCAATCTCGCGTCCAATTCTCCCTTCCGTACCCACTGCTGAGATGGAATTTTCAGGTCAACATCATATTTCATCACTACGCTTGTTAACTTTTCCGCGTTTGCTGGGAATCGTGGCAGGGCCTTGGATCTCAAGCCCTCATTGGATGGCATCAGTTCATTCTTCGTTCTGAGAGAGTTGAAATAACAAACTGTATTGATTGGGGGATTTGAGCTGCCCCTTGAGTTATAGCCTGTAATATAGTATCGCTCTATAATATAATCCCAGTGAACACCTGGGGGAAAAAAAAGTGTCTCAATCAATCCAAGGTCTGAAAGTGCAGTGTGTTCATATCAGGTCATCAGTTTGGTTGTGAGAGCTCTATATTTTTGTTATGCTTTATCATAACACAGCACAATCAGCACAGTTTCTTTGTGAGTTTAACATTAGGCCAGATATTCAAATAAATACGTAAAATGAACATGGTAGAGTGAAAATAAATGATTTATCATGAGGAAAAACAAAAGAAACACACTGTCGAACAAAGACATGACAAATAGTTGTTAAGATTATAA
This sequence comes from Chanos chanos, assembly GCF_902362185.1. Lineage (NCBI taxonomy): Eukaryota > Metazoa > Chordata > Actinopteri > Gonorynchiformes > Chanidae > Chanos > Chanos chanos. Next base: position 3,816,457 of record NC_044504.1, read on the forward strand.
AATTACAATTATATAAAATCTCTCCACTACAGTTTCACTAAAACAAACAGACCGCTCACAGATTAAAACATGAATAAACCAAGGCTGATAAAACCATAAATTAAAGCACTCTGTTAAAAAAAGGAGGTACCAGAGTTCTGTGTGTGTGGACAGGTTTTGGACTGTGGTATGGTCTTATGGACTTCTTCCACTGGATTAGTGCCGTTAGCCCAAACTGGCATTGAAAGCTGGACTGGGTCTATGAAAGTATCCATGTTGTCAGAGACCTTTGAGAAAGACAGTAAAAACCCAGTGTCTTACGTAATACGTGCACACTAAGGCCCAAGTATGAGTACAGAATGAAACCTCTCACTGCCTCCAGATGGATGTATCACTGTGCCAGCCGGTCAGGCCAATATCTCATAAATCCAAACTCCCTCTCTCTCTCTCTCTCTCTCTCTCTCCTCTCTCTCTCTCACACAAACACACACTGAAATGGATGAGCATGGACGATCACTTTACATTATACTATGTGGGTATAATCTAAAGTCTGGGACACTGTCAGTGAGTAATTACTGTGTGAGTGTGATGTAAAGTTTGGGGTCTTGTCAGTGAGTAATTACTGTGTGAGTGTGATGTAAAGTTTGGGGTGTTGTCGGTGAGTAATTACTGTGTGAGTGTGATGTAAAGTTTGGGGTATTGTCAGTAAGTAATTACTGTGTGAGTGTGATGTAAAGTTTGGGGTGTTGTCGGTGAGTAATTACTGTGTGAGTGTGATGTAAAGTTTGGGGTGTTGTCGGTGAGTAATTACTGTGTGAGTGTGATGTAAAGTTTGGGTAATTACTGTGTATTATGCTGAGTACAGTGTAAAGTTGTTTACTTGAGTACAGGTCATATGTCACATAAGGGATCATTGTTTACTCTCACTTGATTCAGTGTGTAAGTTTATATCTATTATGAGGAATGTTATTATAGACACAAGATGGCAGTGACTTCAGTCCCAAAAACTCCCTCGAAATCAGAGTCACACTGGTCATTTTTCTCCCTGATGAATTTCACATGTCCACGCTCTTGGTTTATGCTTACTGACGAAAAATGAAAACTCTAAAGGAGAGGCAGACAGACACAGAGAGAGGAGAGGCAGACAGACACAGAGAGAGGAGAGGCAGACAGACACATAGAGAGAGAGGGGAGCAGACAGAGACAGAAAGAAACGTATATATATTGAGAGAAAGACAGAAAGAGAGAGAAGGACAGGAGGGGGAGGTTGTGTGTGTGTGTGTGTGTGTGTGTGTGTGTGTGTGTGTGTGTGTGTGTGTTATACTGTGGTCAGCTGCAGTGACACAATGCCAAGCTGTGGTCCTCTCATTGCTAAAAGTTATGCTAAGAAGCTAAAACCTACAGGAACAGAAATAAGAAAATAGCAGCCTGCAGTAAGATCAGCAGTCTGTGAGGTTTGGACAACAAAGGACCAGTGTGTGTGTGTGTGTGTGTGTGTGTGTGTGTGTGTGTGTCCACAGCCACATTTAAACGGGTCTCCATGGAGAGGAGTATGGAGTGGAGGGTGAGCTAAGAACCAAGGATTTCCGGACTGTTCTATAGGCCGGGAGCCCAGAACAGCCCCACCACAGAGCTGCATCCCGTCCCATAATGCTCCTCTGCCCGGGAGATGGACTGCCACCTCTTCACACTCAGCCAGTTTCCTGCTAGTTTATTCACTGATGTCACTCATCTATCCCAAATACCAAGTCTCTCTCACTCTCTCTGTCTGTCTCTGTCTCTTCGTCCGTCTGTCTACCCCCCCCCCCTCTATATCCATCTCTCTCTCTCTCTTTCTCTCTTTCTCTCTCTCTCTCTCTCTTGCTGTCTCTCTCTTCTCCTTTGCCCTTTAGTTAGCTTTTCACT
>NC_044504.1:3820840-3833340 GCF_902362185.1 Chanos chanos
CTCCATCACCAGCCTGTCCACCATCACTACAACTCACTCCATCACCAGCCTGTCCACCATCACTACAACTCACTCCATCACCAGCCTGTCCACCACCACTACAACACTATCCCTCTCCATCACCAGCCTGTCCACCATCACTACAACACTATCCATCTCCATCACCAGCCTGTCCACCATCACTCCAGCTCACTCCATCACCAGCCTGTCCACCATCACTACAACTCACTCCATCACCAGCCTGTCCACTATCACTACAACTCACTCCATCACCAGCCTGTCTACCATCACTACAACTCACTCCCTCTCCATCACCAGCCCGTCCACCATCACTAAAACTCACTCCCTCTCCATCACCAGCCTGTCCACCATCACTACAACTCACTCCATCACCAGCCTGTCCACCATCACTACAACTCACTCCATCACCAGCCTGTCCACCATCACTACAACTCACTCCATCACCAGCCTGTCCACCATCACTACAACACTATCCATCTCCATCACCAGCCTGTCCACCATCACTCCAACTCACTCCATCACCAGCCTGTCCACCATCACTACAACTCACTCCCTCTCCATCACCAGCCCGTCCACCATCACTAAAACTCACTCCCTCTCCATCACCAGCCTGTCCACCATCACTACAACTCACTCCATCACCAGCCTGTCCACCATCACTACAACTCACTCCATCACCAGCCTGTCCACCATCACTACAACACTATCCATCTCCATCACCAGCCTGTCCACCATCACTACAACTCACTCCATCACCAGCCTGTCCACCATCACTACAACTCACTCCATCACCAGCCTGTTGACCATCACTCCAACTCACTCCATCACCAGCCTGTCCACCATCACTACAACTCACTCCATCACCAGCCTGTCCATCATCACTACAACACTCCATCACCAGCCTGTCCACCATCACTACAACTCACTCCATCACCAGCCTGTCCACCATCACTACAACTCACTCCATCACCAGCCTGTCCACCATCACTACAACTCACTCCCTCTCCATCACCAGCCTGTCCACCATCACTACAACACTATCCCTCTCCATTACCAGCCTGTCCACCATCACTACAACTCACTCCATCACCAGCCTGTCCACTATCACTACAACTCACTCCATCACCAGCCTGTCCACCATCACTACAACACTATCCCTCTCCATCACCAGCCTGTCCACCATCACTACAACTCACTCCCTCTCATCAACTCCCCAAGAAACATGCTCACCATTAGTACCCATTCCATTAATAAAAAGCACAAACATTACACATAATCACCACTCCTACGTGAACCAGGCCAGTTCAAAGCAGCCTTTACAAACACAAACAATATACACTGTGAGTAAACAGAATTACCGAAACATTTGTCAACAAACACACATGCAGTGATCTCTAAGATAATCAGAAAGCCTCATCAAAGTCATGCTAACAGCCATGACATGATGACTAAAACATCACCAGTGACACTCGGATCTGCGGTGTTAGAAAAACAGCTGTGTGTTATTTCTGATAATGGTGGAGTAGGAAGTGTCTGACTGGGTTAACAAACATGTTAGCTACTCTAAGCCAAAAGGTCGTGTTGTGTTGTGTTCTGTTGATGCAGGTCGAACTTTAGCCTGAAGAAGAACAATAGCAAATCAATGGAAAACCCTTCACGGGCTCTCCGTCTGTTCGTTGACTTGTTACCTCCCTTCTCCTGGCTCTGCTCCTCGGTTTCTTCTGATGAAGTCTCCATGGCTGCTTTTATCCCAACCGGCAAAAATGCCTTCTCCCTCCTCTCTCTCTCTCTCTCTCTCTCTCCTCTGTCACTCTCTCTCTCTCACTCTCTCTCTCTCTCTCTCTCCTCTCTCTCTCTCTCTCTCTCCTCTCTGTCACTCTCTCTCTCTCTTCTCTTTCTCTCTCTCTCTCTCTCTTCTCTCTCTCTCTTCTCTCTCTCTCTCTCTCTCTCTCTCTCTTACTTGGATTACTTAGCTTCCTCCCAGTAAAATGCAGGTCTTTGTGTCAAATGGGGTTTTGTTCGGCTTTAGGGGTTCACACATACACCATCGTGAGGCACCACTTTTTTGGGGGGGTGGAGTGAAGAGTGTATTTTCTCCTCTTGCTGTTGAGGAATTCAATCACACACACACACACACACACACACTTGCTGTTTGAAGAAGAGGACTATGGCTATGAATGACAATCAGGGGCTGACTGTGTGGAGTGGAGTCAATCCATGTTAGAGATGGGTGTGTCTCTTTCCCAGCCCGGGAACACAATGCTGTGATTGGCACCATATGCCCTCTGTTCTGTCTGCACACATTAACCAGCAAACTCCGCCCATCAGCTGCCTGCCCTCTGTCTGTGTCTGCATACATTAACCAGCAAACTCCGCCCATCAGCTGCCTGCCCTCTGTCTCTGTCTGTCTGTCTCTCTCATACACACAGACAAACACACACACACACACACACACACACAAACATACTCACACAAACACACACACGCATACAGAAAAAAGAGAAAACTGGAGAGGGGGAGACTGGACGGAAAGGGTGGGTGTCAGAGAAAAAGAGAGAGAGAGAGAGTGTGTGTGCCTCTGAGAGAGAGAGAGAGATACAGAGAGAGAGAGAGAGTGTGTGTGTGTGTGTGTTTGAGAGAGAGAGAGAGAGAGAGAGAGAGAGAGGAAGAGAGAGGGGGAAAGAGAGGGACAGAGTGGGTGTGTGTGTCTGTGTGTATTAGAACACAAATGTGAAATGTGTGTAAGAGAGAGAGAGGGAGAGAAAGAGAGAGAGTGTGTGTGTGTGTGTGTGTGTGTGTGTTTGAGAGAGAGAGAGATAGAGAGAGAAAGAAAGAGAGAAGGGGAAAGAGAGGGACAGAGTGGATGTGCGTGTCTGTGTGTATTAGAACACAAATGTGTGTAAGAGAGAGAGAGAGAGAGAGATTGAATGAGAAAGAGAAAGAAACAGAGAAAGACAAAGAGGAGAAACTGAAACAGAGTGAGACTTGGTTGAGAGAGCAGACTCTTAAGGCATTCTAATGAGACACTGGGGTGGGGGTGGGGGGGTCAGTGGGAAACAGTTTTTGTGGGGGGGCTTAGGGGGGCTTCTCACGGATGCTGGACCACAAAACCAGGAGGGGGGTTGGGGGGGGGTTGGTTGAAGGGGTGGGGGTGGTCCTCAGGGTTCGCCAGACCCCAACCAAAAACATCTTGAGGAGATCTGCAAGCTTTTAACTCTACCACAAAAACACACTCAAACCAACCACAGTGCAAAAGTCTCGAGAAATAGCCTTAAATTCAAGGTTATGGAATATGGCGTTTTTTTGGTTTTCGTTTTTTTTACAAAACATAGCATTTTGTGTTTTATTTTGTAAAGCAACTATTCTTATTCTTATGGCTCATCACAAAAGTACAAAAGTTAGCTTTTGACCACGCCATGCTGAACGGACAGTTAACTGAAGCTAACTGAGGTGGAATGTGATGAATGACAGTGGTTTACTGTGGTCTGTCCATGAGAGTGTACAGTGTCATTACTAAATTAAATGAACTGGGAAAACTGAGGCTGTCACATGGGAAAGGAGAAGGATATTCAAAATCTATCCATCATCATCATCATCATCATCTGTCTATCTGTCTGTCTAAACGGGTTCATTCTCTTAAGCTCTTCCCCTGTTGAATGTCAAAAACTAAACATAAAAAAACAAAAAACTAAAAAAAAAAAACGGCTGAAACCGTGAGACATGATTGGAGAGCAGGGCCTGCTCTGTGAGTTCATCTTAAGGAAAATGATCCATTGAAGACTGTAGAACTATTTCTATGACTAATATGCTGCAAAATTGTTTTACTAATAGTAGAGCAAATATATAGGCAAAACTAATCAATCAATCAATCAATTTATTAATCAATCAGTCAGTCTCTGATGGAAACTTCAAGTACACAACCTCAAAGTCCAAAACAGTCCTCACAGCTGCCTCCCCACAACTCACACACACTGCTCCAGACTGTTCCTCACAAGTTCCACTCACACACTGCTCCAGACTGTTCCTCACAAGTTCCACTCACACACTGCTCCAGACTGTTCCTCACAAGTTCCACTCACACACTGCTCCAGACTGTTCCTCACAAGTTCCACTCACACACTGCTCCAGACTGTTCCTCACAAGTTCCACTCACACACTGCTCCAGACTGTTCCTCACAAGTTCCACTCACACACTGCTCCAGACTGTTCCTCACAAGTTCCACTCACACATGGCTCCTTAGAACTTCACAGTTCCTACTCATACACTGCTCCTTACAACCTCACAGTTCCCACTCACACACAGCTCCTTACAACCTCACAGTTCCCACTCACACACAGCTCCTTACAACCTCACAGTTCCCACTCACACACAGCTCCTTACAACCTCACAGTTCCCACTCACACACAGCTCCTTACAACCTCACAGTTCCCACTCACACACAGCTCCTTACAACCTCACAGTTCCCACTCACACACAGCTCCTCACAGTTCCCACTCACACACAGCTCCTTACAACCTCACAGTTCCCACTCATACACTGCTCCTTACAACCTCACAGTTCCCACTCACACACCGCTCCTCACAGGTCCCACTCACACACCGCTCCTTACAACCTCACAGTTCCCACTCACACACCGCTCCTCACAGTTCCCACTCATACGCCGCTCCTTACAACCTCACAGTTCCCACTCACAATCACACAGCTGAGGACTGTGACATACTCTCTATATAAATGATTGTACATGTCACAGGATCTTTAGTAGTGTGAGACGCAGTCACTGAAACCCATGGCTCTCAGCCAGTTCTGTGTCTTCTCCTATAGGCTAAGGCTCCAATGGACTAAGACTGAGGACTAAGAGGAGCTGGTCCAAGGCCTGTCAGAGGCACAAACATCAAACAGTGACACTGTCTGATTGGAAGACGGCAAGGCCAGCCATTTTGTCAAGGTTTCAATCTGGTCGATAGCGATGGAGGGCAATATAACACAGAGAGATGCATTGTGGGTCGTTCATTATGCACTGAATCATGGCCTGAATAGCCTGCCAGAACTCACTCACCCATAAGGACCCCGAGCCCGACAAAGAGAGAGAGAGAGACAGAGAGAGAGAGAGAGAGAGAGAGAGAGAGAGAGAGTGAGAGAGAGAGAGTTGAGCCAGGCAGGAAGGAAAATTCCCACAAAGATGTTTGGGAAATAGAGACATCTTGGGAATCCATCTGAAGGAGGTGTGGAACAGAGTTAGGGATGAGGGGGGATCCCCACTGTTTGTGCGTGTTATGGGATCAGACTGAGTTATTCCTCAGCTCTCATATTTATACACACAGATATTATAGAGATGGTTTCAACATAGGTACACACACACACACGCACACACGCACGCACACACACACACAAACACACACGCACGCACGCACACACACGCACACAGACACACACACACACGCACACGCGCGCGTATGCGCACACAAGCACACAGCTATGGCTCAAGTTCATACAGCAATGACAAAACACTCTTTATCACTGTTTTTCCTTGACTCAAATTCATAGAGTAAGTTCAAAGAGCATAACCACGCACAGGAAAAATGTATTTATTAGGGTTAACAGAACAATGTTTGTTTAAATCTGCCATTTTATTAACCGACACGCTCTCACACAAACAGTGGAACACAGTGAAGGTTATAGCATGTTCAGTGTACTGGTTCATTGACCCTCTTTCTCAGTCTCAATGTACACACTCTATATTTCTGCCCACTCTATTGACATTCAGTATCAGGTCAATGAGTTAGTCACCAGAACCATAACCTAAATAACATACATGTCAATTCTCAAGTCTGTTGACCCTGTTACATTAAAGAATGTTAAAACCATTAACTCAGCTGGCAGTGAGGACCTACAGCCATATTTTGCCAAGGCTGAACCAAAAAAAGGAAATGCTACTACTACTACTTCAACTAATAATAATAATAATAATAATAATTAATATAATAAAAATTTATTCATTTTTTTCCTCTTCCTTTTTTTGAATATCCGAAAAGCCCTGGATGGCTCACATTTTTTTCTTAAACCCTGCCCATACCTGTATCACATCAGATGAACCTACTCTAGCTGTCAGGTAACAGTGTTTTCCACGTCTTCATAACAATGTTTTTATTTTTTAGACAAGTAAAAGAAAAAGAAAAAAAGAAAGAAAGTAGTAGTTTTTTTTTTTGACGAGTGAATGTCTACTGTCCAGTTTCATTTTTGCCATGTATTTAACAGTGTGTGCATCCTGAACAGACTTCCCCTCCTATCAGCTTCAGTTAAGGCAGAAAACAGGGGAATTGTCTGGAAAGGCAAACTTCCTTTGGACAGCTTGAAGTCATTTGAACAACTTTGATTCAGGGGAATATTTAGCCCAATTCTTTCTTTCTTTCTCTTTCTTTTCTTCAAACTCAGATACCCATTAAAATCAACCGGCTTCATTTACCAGACTATAACAGCAAGCCTACTTTCATCTTACTTACAGTAGACATAAAAGACTTTTACTGTTTCCTTAGAACATTTTAGGGTATAATGAGCTTGTCTAACCCAAGATGCCCAAAAAAAGAAAACATTTTGGAAGCACAATAATTATCTAGTGCAAATGGAATAAAAACTGATTGAATATGACAAAACCGCAGACATCGTGAAATCAGCCGGCTACGAGTCTCCACGGCGTGTGACGGAACATGACCTATTTGTGTCGCAGACAAGACAGATCCTCCATACTGTTGGGCGGTAACTGGAGGATATACATGACAAATAGCCAAGCTCAGCAGTTATTACTACAATAGGTCACCCAAGCCAGCATTGGAACAGCCAATCAAATGTCAAAATGCCACATCAAAGTAATCATTGTTTAGCCACTGTATAATAAGGCTAAGGCTTTTTTTTTTTTTCTCCATGTCCAACCTGCAGCCAATCACTATCGCGTCCGCAAAACACCGCAGAAAACTGCAAACCAGATCTCCAGACATATAGCCTGTATATAACAATACTTTATTAAATTCCGTTAGGCAGTTTTGCAGGTCCTCTAAAATGGCTTTGGTGCTGCATGAGGTTTCTCAGAGAGCTGAGAAAGCTCCATGGAATCTCACCGCACAGTTCCTGGTTTTCGTGGGCCCTCTGTACAGCATGTCAACTCCATACTGGTTCTCCACACGCTCCACTACTGCTTCACTCCACTGGCTCTGGTCTCCAGTCCAAAAAAAACTGTGGTAAAAAACATCCTTCCATAGCTAAATTGTTAGTGTTTGACCAACCATTTCTCTCATCTCTCTGAGTCAGCTTCTCACTAATTGCATGTTTGTGTTGCTGTTGTGTTTAGGTCTGGAAGGAATCTGGCTTTTTTTTGGGGGGGGGGGGGTAATTGGTTGGCAGACACATTTGTTCTCTCATGTGACAGCAAAAAGCTGGCACCTAGGCCCAGTAGTTGTCTGATTGGCTGATTAGACAGAGGTGAAGACCTGAGGATGGTCATTGGGATTTGGGGGGGGGGGGGGCGGGTGTACTGGAGACAACTGGAAGATGAATTGAGAGAGAGTGAGACGGGCTCTTGACCCTGACTGAGAGGGTAAACTGATACAGTAATAACAGTGAGAGACCACTTCACATTGCCCTGGCCTGCTACGGATCCAAGCTATTCTCCAAACAGGAGCAAATTCATCTTTGTGTGACAGTTTGCCAAAGCCATAAAATCCATGGTGCGTTCACCATTACTCTGGAGGGGAGGAAGGTTTTTTTTTTTTCTTTTAAAAAAATAGAGTGTTTTTTTCTCAAAAGATGATGGTAGACAGATAACTAACCTTTTTTTTTCTGGTCTGCTAGGAATCTCAGTGTGGTAAACCACATTTATCAAACGATGAAAGCAAATCTACATAAGAGAATGACGAGACCTAGCCAAGTCCATTCACTATTACTGCCTAGTACGCATTTCTGTCGGTATTATTTGTTTAAGAATTTAAGTGAGCAAAAGTTTGAAACAGCAAATTTATCTTTCTATATAAAATATGCCCCCTTTTACAAAAATGTGGGGTTGCAAATTGATGAAAACCAAAATTATACAACAAAAATGTTGTTCATTTGATAATTCTTCGAGCAAAAGACCCTTTGGAATGAGGTTTTCCACTCTACAGGCGCCTGTCTTCCTTTGTTGTTAAATGAGTCCACGTTCCAGTTTCTTCTAAATGTCTGGAAAGTATTTTTACACATATTGGAGAGAAAGAGAGAGAGAGAGAGAGAGAGAGAGAGAAAGAGAGAGAAACTTAGGAAGCTCTTTCTCCACTGATAGTCCCACACGTTTGCTAAGAAGCTATAGCAATATTTCACAGTGAATTTCAGCCAGTTCCCTAGGTTTAATGTTTGGCTAGGCTCTCCACCGAATCTAAAAAAATATCTGAAAAATATCTTTGAAAACCTTTGGTCCATACCCAAAAGTCACAACATTGGTCCTAATTAAAGATCATAAGCACACACACACTGAACACTGTTCGCATGAGCTGTGTGAATAGGTGAGCTTATAACTTAAAAACAGACACACACACACACACACACACACACACACACTTGTAGGTACTCAGATAAATCTGCTCTTAGTAAATTAATCTTTTTAGTTTACTGTCCATCATCTTAAGCCTTTTATTTATAGACCACTTCACTGTTGGAATCCTTCGCTGAACTATTTAGAAAAGTGTGTGCAAACTTTGAAAGTGATGGCAACTAACCAACAGAAATATCTGCTGTTGATTCTTAAGCACTGTTAGTATTTTTTTTTTTTTTTGTAATTCATTGTAACTTAGTTACAATCCATAACAACACAAATCAGGCCACAAGTTCATAACCCCAAAAGCAGAAGATGCTGAATGTTTTCTCTCCCTTTGTCCCTCTATATATCATCTCCCTCAGAGCAAATTCACTGGCGCTGAACTAAGAACCACTGTGGCACAAATACAAAGACAGTCAGAGAAAAGACAAACCCTTTCAGTTTTCATTTAACAGTGGTGAATGTGCTGCATAGAAAGCATCTGTCACTGTTGGAACTACATACCTGTGCCCGCTACACACGTCAGGTTACACGTTACACGTTGGTCTGAGAATGCAGAATGACCTACTACTGAATCAGGATTGAATATCATCATCATTTCCACTCATTTTCTTACATTCTCAGAGTTCTTTTTCAAATATGACCATTAAAACCTGAATTGAATTCATTCCTTGGCACTCAGTTCTCTCATCTAAATGACTACATTGGGCGTTGAGTTGCTCTTGGCAGGGTCTGACACACCCCTTGACTCTGCTCTGCAGCCATGGGAATAGCATTGAACCTGCCAGACAGTCTGTGACTATTCGGTCATGAATATTCACAAGCTCAAACAGCTGCCCTATTGAGTTCCCACTAAATGGGATTTGGAAAGAATGACTCTTCTTCATCGTCTCTGTGTGCGTGAGGCTTTGAATAGTGTTATGACCATAGAGTGGTCTGGGAGGTTCGTGATAATCAAGAGGCCTTTAAGTGAAAGCTGTTCTAACACGAGTGAAGGAAAAGGACTTGAATTCGGTAACCAGTCAGACAGTCGCTGATGCGTTCATAGGATGCGTTCATTTCATTCAAGAGGATTCCAAATTTTGCTTGTTTGTTTGTAGATGATATGAAATTTCTTGACACCGTTAATCTTTAGGGCTGGAAACACTCGTCAGTTGTTTGAGATTTGTACGACAGCCAAGGATTGTGACTAGCTCTAGCTTTATGCACTCGAAGTTTCTGGTGCCCTGTTTTGATCACATGAAGTACAGTTTACATCTATAGCATGCTGTCTCTGTCTCTCTGATGTCTCCCTCTCTCACTCTCTCTCTCTCTCTCACACACACACACATACACACACACACACACACATACACACACACACACACACACACACACACACACACACATTTAATCGCTGCTTCTACAAAGACATCCAGATGATACTTTGAGGCCAAGAGTTCCCATGACCAGGATCTCTCAGCTCTTCAGTGTTTCTCAGACACCCCTCGTCAAAAGCACGTTTCGTGTCACGCCCCCACGTCCCTGACCCTTGACCTCTTGACCCCCGTAGTTTAACCCTCTCTTTGGTGCTCCTTGAAGCTAAATTCTCAGCCTAGCAATCTAAGATTTTGTCAGCATGTGCACCTCCTCCGCCATTCAATTCAGAAAGGGTTACCCACAGATCCTGTGGAGAAGTGTGGGTGTGACCTCTCCTTAAGGAGCCACGACAACGGCAGCTGGCACCCTGACTAGTTTAAGGCCTTTGTTCAGGACAGCCCCCCCACCCCTTGCCCCCGCCCCCGCCCCCAGATGCCTTCATCCTGGACATAGATCCTGGAAGATCAGGAATTTGGGAACATGTGTATTGAAGGAGAAGGTAATGAAAGGCATTCAGGAAGTTGCATCCTGGAGGACCAAATCTTCAGTAACGTAATCACTTAAGGAGATTTAAAGTTTTAAAGTTACTTCTAACTATAAAGTGCAGGAAGACCAAATGTGGGTTTATATCAATGAGATGGATTTTTCTTTTTTTTTTTTTTTATTCCTTTTTTGGGGGCTTCCATATATTTCCTTTCATGGATTCTTCCATTAAATTATTGACCTGACACAATTTTTTTATGCTCGTTTTCGAGAAACAGGTGCAAACGGACTGTGAAGCGTTTTGTGACATGTCAGTTTTTCTTCATCATTCACAGAGCACCCTTACCCTGCAGTAACAGCCTTGGCAACAGGTGTTTGGGGTGGGGGGAGAGGTGGGGGTTCACACAGCTTTACAGTGAATTAGAATGAATGAAACTGTACCAGTCGTACTTATCATATACCTATCCCTTCAGTAATGACATGAGGGTGTATTCTTACACAGAGCACCTATACCCTGAGCAACACATTAATATGCTTATGACCGACCTCATTTGATTGGACACAGATTTAATCCCTCATGACTATGGGTATTGTAGTAATGTACTACCCATGATTATGGGTAATGTAGTAATGCTGTACCCGTGATTATGGGTAATGTAGTAATGTAGAACAATGGATTTATGAGAGCAGTTTCAGTTCAACAGTATGAAAGTGCAAAACGGAGAAAGTGCAAAACGGAGGAATCCACAGCTTAATTTACCGTGTCAGAGCAGAGTTTACTTTATCATGTTTCAGTTATGCCTCTTGCTACATATGTTTAAAAATCACCATTCTTTGGGGAAAAAAATAACTTTTGTCAGGTGATATAGTGGTGTGTTAGCCCCGAGGCTAAGCTTTAGACACAGGGTGAAAAGGAGGGCATGTACTCCTGTGGATATATTTAAATATTTACTGCATTTTATAAAAAAACTAAGCTTGGGGTATTAATTCTGTGGACAGTTAAACCCATTGAATGTGAATTAAAATGAGAAAACTTACTAGTCAAGTAACCATGGTTACAGGGGATGAGCCACTGCTAAAGGTACTTAAAAAAAAAAAAAAAAAAGAGCCAGTGCCAAATCAAACCGACCGCAAGTTTATTTATCAGGATCTGAACTTGGCTATGTGGTCTGTGGACAACCAAACACCGAATCCCAGGTTAAAATCACATCATTTCAGGCATAGAGACAGGAAACAGGAACAGGAAAGACGGTGTTCCAAAATAATGGCCTGCTTACGACTATGAGTGAAATGTCTGATTCACCAAATTTAAAAAGGACAAACAGTGAACCTAACCTAACGCACTGACTGAAATGAAATGCTGTAAAATACATTGCCAAGGCTGAATCAGTTTTGAGGTATTAGGGGGGATTACACACTACATGATGTAATTATAGAATTTTGCTCAGTTAAATAAACACACATAGCTGAAGAAGGAGAGGAGGGAAAGACTGAATCACTTTTCCTGGCATCGCAGTTCCCATGATTCACAGTTTGATTTTTACCAAAAAGCTCTTCTGACTGGTCACACCTCTCAAAGGGTCACGTCCCATAGCTTCAATCCACTCCTTAACACCATCCTTCAGTCCACATGGAAACTGTCACATACACATACATACCCACAACCACACACACTCGCACATATTCACACAAAACCACAAACACATACACATACATACCCACAACCATACACACTCTCCAGGTTTTGTCTTTTTCCCCTGTTCAATCTAACAGGTGATCTAGGTTTTTATGTAGGTCTACGACGATGGTGGGTTTTTTGGGGTTTTTTTCCATTTCAAGAAACTTTGTTCATCTAGTTGGCTGCAGTTCTTTTGGCCGTCACAAAGTTAACTGTAAAAATGTCCCCCCTCAGTGGCACAAAAACAGTGAAATATTTGGTGTTTGTTACAAGACAAGAAAAGATTTTTTTTTTTTTTGTTAAGACATGTACATTCATTGGTTTGAATTCACAGTGTCATTTCCAGTGGCGCTTGCAGTAAGTGTACAGTATCTTACAAACTGCATATAGATCGTGTGTCT
>NC_044504.1:3838340-3850840 GCF_902362185.1 Chanos chanos
ACATCTCCAGAGTGAAAGAATGAAACAGAAAAAGGATTAAAGATGACAAGAGTGAATAATAAAAAAAGATAAAACACCACTTAAAGAGAACACTAGCTCAGTCATGTGCTCCTTGTCTGTGGTCCATGATGCATTGCTGAACAGGGACCTTTGACCTATGATGAAGCCAGATTGTCATTAATCTCATGCTTTGGGATTGGTCAGGGATCAGGACACACACTGCTGACATCACATCCTGAAAAAAATAACTGTCTTCCTTTTAGCTGTTTAGTGCCAAAGTTCACATCCACAACTTGCGTATCTCTAAAGATTCCCACAGGAGCTGTGTTCAACAATCTGACAGTTTCCAGACATTCAAGTGTGGTGATATTGGTGTGAGGAAAGGAGAGGAGAGGAGAGGAGAATGAGAGGAGAGGAGAGGAGAGGAGAGGAGAGGAGAACTTTTAATCTCCTCCTCTGAATGATAACAAACCCTGACTGGCATGACAGCCAATGACAACAAATTGATTTGTGTAACCATGGCAGCGTAAACAACCACAACATTTCATTGGCAGTGGGAATTAGGTTTAACACGCAGCCAATCCGACCCAAAGGACACAACCCCCCTGCCATAAACGACACAAAAGACCAAAAACAACCAAGTCCCAGTGGGATCTTCAAAAACGAAATGCGTGTTTCTCCACTTTTAAACGTGTGATTCTATGATTACTTTTATGATCACAAGTTTGGAGAAGTCTGAGGGCCAAAGATGAGTCAAACTTTCCAAGAGGCGGCAGTACCATGTCCCCCCTCCAGTCTGGGTGAACATGGGTCTGATCGTTCTGACGAAGAGAAAAACAATTTAGCTCTCGCTTGGGCTATGGATGGCTGACTTATGCACAAAGAACAACTATTCCCCGTAAAGTTCATAATTTGCTTTATTTGATTATTCTTAACTCCAGCAGTCACAAGATAACCCACACCAGCATATGATTCAATTGTCTCTACAAAGGAGAAATTGACAGGAACATAATTGTCGGCACTTGGCATGCGAACCATCAGCTCTTTAAAAAAAGAAAAAAAAACACAACATGTCAGAAATGTTTTGCGAGCACTTTCAAACCAAGGAAGGCTTTTACAGAATGTTTTGGTGAACTGCTCTTTTAAAAGCGACTCCACAAATACCACAGACGAGCACAGCAAACAATATGGTCTAACCGAATGGAAAGCTGGAAATCAATCGAACTGTGCTTAGCTTCAGCCAAACTTGCTCTGAGTCATCCGACAGACCAGAGAATTCTTTGGTATCTATAGTGATACCATTACTAATATAATTCCAAAGCATTGTTGTTTTGGAATGGGGTATCCATAGCAGCACCCAGGACTGCTGACTGGACAGTGAAGAATCACATGACCACCATTTGGAATGACCTGGAAATGCTACCACACTCTGGTAAAAATATGACTGTACAACACTCTGAAAATGATAACATCAGAAACAGATAGTCCCACTTGCTCGAAAAGAAACATCTATTTTCATTGCAGTTTCTGATATCAAGGCTTTCACTTACATCTTCCTGTATTGAAGACTTTGGCTCCCTACTGAAGTAAAACAAAAGGTCAAAATCACTTCACTCTTGTGAGGAGGCTATGTCCCGGTTTGTATGGGGTGACTCTATGTTTGGTAAGATAAATCTCTTAGGAGAGTCAAAGAGAGGGAGTCACACTGCTTTGGATCCTTTCTCTATGACTCACTTAAGAACAACATCACCAGACCAGTGGTGAAAACAAGGCCTGAGGGTATCCTGTCTAAACTTGGATTCATTATCCCAAGACACACACACACACACACACACACAAAAGCTTTTACAGTAATTTGAAACAGAATGCTTGGCTGTAGTGTCTGAAAAAAAGCGCAAGAGAAATATAACCCACGGCTGCCACTAAACCGTCGCTTTTCTGACTTTTTCAAAATGAAAAAAAAAAGTCTCATCTGGTCTTCAGACTTCTCTGTGTCATTTTAATTAAGCCATCAAGAAAATATGTGAAATATGGAGCAGATTAGTATATGTGAAATTAAATTATTTTTGTGTCTCTCTGCTATTCGCTATTTCCACACTACAGATGACCTGCCCCTGCTGACCCCGTTTGCCAGTCCTTCTCATGATGTCATAAAACCTTACTTAAATATTCAATGCTGCAATGATGTCATCAATCTGATGTCACAACACTGAAACCAATGAATGCAGCGATTCCATTCAACAGATTAAATTTCATGAAGTAAACAGGCAAATTAGGAAAATAATTAAGGGGCTAACAAAAATAAAACCATCCATTCTGAGGTATTTAAATGTTGAATAGGCCCTCTAGATGCTCCTGTTTTTGAGATATCATCGTTACATTCGCGTTTATTAACTGAGTTTTGGGGAGAAAATAAACAATACACAATGATCCATTGCCATTCAGGCCAATACCCTCTGAGAGAGAGAGAGAGAAGACGTGGGGGCCCCCCAATTCATTCCGGCTATTTCACTGGCCCCTTATGACTCTCAATTCACTAGCCTCACTTGGACATGTCCAGCCAGTGAAGTCTCACAAAGAAAGCGGGGCCAAATTAGAAGCACAAAGCGGGCACTGTGGGAGCCTGGGACACCGAGTGAATGCTCGCACACATTCTCACACTGTCAGAGCAGGGGAGTCGAGTCAGCTGTATCGCCCCAGATCAACCAATTCACTCTGCTACTTTAAGAGAGTCCTTCTTCTTCCCACAATCCTCCAGACGAGCCAAAACACATGGTTCAGCTCAGCTAACAAAAGCCCTGAAGGTTCCAACCAAGCCAAAATGACAAGCAAATGCTACTTAAACTGCGAAAAGCGCAGAAATGAAAAACAAGCTGCTGTCCATTACCTGATGCCAATGTATACGGCAGCCACGGCTGCAATAGAGGGGTTTTTTTTCTTTCTTTTTTCCAGACAGACTAGATAAGTGATGAGAGACAAAAACTATTAATCAAGCCCCAAGGGTATGATGGAAAACAGAGAACAGACACACACACAACAGAGAGAGAGGGAGAGAGAGAGAGAGAGTGCACTGAACATAGACAGCACAGATGAAAAACAGAGAGACAGAGATCAGAGAGAAAAAAGGAGGGGGGGGGGTGCAGAGAACACAGACAGGGAAGAGTGAGTTGGGGTGGGGGGGGGGTGCTGTGGAGTGGAGTTTATTCCTCTCACTGTCCCATCTGGTTTACAGTCTCTTAGTGCACCAAAGGCGATAAGTCATTTGGGAGTTTAAAGGACACGCCGAACATCCACGGCAGTGGCGCCTTGCAGACAAGCCCCGAGAGGGAGTGCAGATGACCAGCGCTGAGACAGGGTCAGATCGCAGTTCAGTTCGGGAGAGGAACGCCAGTTAACCTTTCTTACAATATATGTGGTTTAAAGACTCACCGAATCCATAACTGTACGTTTACAGCTAATCGGCACGTTCCACTGAACATACTCAGGTTTTAAGGTAAAAGTAACTAAAAACCAACTATGAACAAACAAATCAATTTATCTGATAGTTTATTCTGTACCTGAACAGTGACAGACTAGTTTGAACAAGCTCAAATAGTTGTTGATCGATCAACTTGATTTTGCATCGGACTTGATTACCTCACAGAGATAGCAGCATTCACTTCCAACGTTTAAACCCCCCCGTCATTTCGCAACACCTGATGAAGCGACAACAATTTAACTAACCAGCGCAACCTCTGCGGTCCACATACGCCTTTGTAATAACCACTGCACAGGACAAAATTCTGACTGAATTTTGAGCCGCGCTACACAACACAAAACTTTGACATGTCTAATGCTGGTCAGTACAGTTGCCATCCAACTGTATCGTCTGAAGTCGACCAGTCCTTTCGTTATTATCCAATGTAAAACGGAAAACAAGCATGTCTTAAGAAGAATCTGACCACAACAACAGAAAAAAAGCTGCAAGATTGGTTTGTTGACCAAGAATAGTAGAACATATGTAGACCTCGTCAGCAAGATCGTATGAGAGCCAGTTGAACCGAGCTGGGTATGAGTGGGAAATCCTTTTAGACTTATCTCTAATCGTGTTGCCCGCGTAACACGGTTACTTCTAGGCTAATAGTGTGTTGCATTGAAAACAGGGTCAGGTTTTAAAAAATCGTTGTTAACAGTTAAATAGCAAAATTTTTTAAGTCAGCAATAGCTTCGAACTGGAACGGCCAAGTGAAATAATAGAAACGGGTGCAACAGTAAAGCTGACATTAAAGTGTAAGTCTATAGTCAACCACAAATCCTTTTAAGACTGAAGCGTAGACATACCCATTGCGTCTTTGTTTCTGCCGTCACAGAACTTCTGTAACTTCGAGAATCTGTAGAAGTTGTTTCAGTCAACAGGGATGTCGCGTCCGGGGATGCACAATCAACGCTAAACTAGACCACTCTGGTGCGGCGCGCTGTCCAGTTTCGAGACGGGTCGTGTGACGTCAGCGCCAGGGATTACTGTTATGCGTTGCTGATAGCATGACGCGATTGAACCCGTTCGTTCTTTTCTCTTGCTAACCAGGAGAATTAAAATAAAAAAAAGTTTGTTGAGCATAGAAGGTATGTTCATATGAGTTCGACTGCAGGCGCATAATACTTCTGGCATCTAAAGACACTGTAAATTTTACATTCTTCAGATTACACATGAGGTTAGAGCAATCGGTCGAGTATTTGCTCAAAGACACATTTAATGATAAAGACAACTGACTGCATGAGGTCAATGCACTGGCTATCTCATCTTTTGGAGTATTTTCTTTCTTTCTTTCTTTCTTTCTTTCTTTCTTTCTTTCTTTCTTTCTTTCTTTCTGTCTGTGTAGGTTAACGACAGCTTTGATGGGTCTGTACTTTGAAATATGAAGAATTTTGTGTTTGCTGTCTTTGGCATTAGTGTTTTGGACAGCATTCAACACATTTCTTTAACTGAATGAAACTTAGCATAACTATTAGTAATTTTGGTAATCATGCTGTAGCACAGACAAACCCCTGATGAATTCAATTAAAAAAAAAAAAAAAGCAATCTGACTAATTTTCTGTAATGGGATTGAAGATTCAAAGCACTTTTACTTCAGTCTGAATCAGCAGGATGTTGTTGGCTGGATGTTGATGTCAGTGTGTTGTGTTGGTGGAGTGATTTCACAAACTCTAGCATTACTAATCCTTCAGGTCCACACCGTCGCTGGAAATGACCTGAGGAAATCCACAGAACCAGAATGTCTGTTCTCATCCCAACACTCAATGTGTCCCCAGAGAAGAGTGTGTGTGTGTGTGTGTGTGTGTGTGTGTGTGTGTGTGTGTGTGTGTGGTAGCAGTTTTGGTTCATCACCATTCCACTCAGACAGCACACGGGCCTCTAGAGACTTGAATGGCAATGTCCGTTGATCCAGCAATGCATTGGCATCCCGTTTCCACGGAAACCCAAGCACTCTTCATCTCAACTCTTTTCACATGCTGCCAATGGGCCTCTGTGAATGGTACAGGCCAAAGAGAGAGAGGGAGAGAACCACGGAGGAGAGAGAGAAGAAAAAGCAAACATTTGTCTGTTTTCTTTGAGATATGGAAGTTCCAGATTGATGTAATGGTGTGTGTGATGGTAAAGTGTTTAAATGCTTGTTTTGAGTGAAATTTCTGAACAGGATTACAAATGACATTATCTGCCTTGTATGATAAGAGGGATGCAAGCATTTACTGAGAATACTGACCGTACAAATGTAGCTGAATCTTGAAACCATTAAAGTAAATAAACAGCTGCATGATGATTCACTGAACAAAGATCCAGCAGACGCTGATTGCTTACACACACAAAAAATCTAAAGATTGTTGTTGTTGTTGTTGTTGTTGTTGTATGAAGTCTGTGGAACTCAGTGATCACATTTACAGTCAGAAAATCGGACGTTACCAGGAATGTCTGCAGGCATTTAATACTGATGGATGGATGGATGGATGGTAGGACAGACTGACAGATAGACAGATGGATGGATGGATGGATGGATGGAAAAAAGCACACAAACACATTGATAGATGTGCATGTTGGGGAATATTCCAGTTTTGAGCTTTTGAATGGACAGAGCCTCTGTCTATTTTGGGTAAAAACCAGTACAGTACTGGCCAGTCATTTCTCATAATCAGAAACAACCATTCATCGTGTCACAATCTAAAGAATTTCAAAAAGAACACTGGATGTAAGAATACTGGCATTTAATTTGAATCACAAAACATACATTCCTCCGATGCTGAATTCTCTCCTTTTTTTCCTAAAACAACCCCAGCTTTCAAATCCACTTCCTCTGGTGCTGTTGATGAAATTGAACAGTGAACTCTGGCCCTCTTAGGGAATCTATAGATGGAGTTCTACAATTGTCACTTGTTCAGTGGGAGCCCGTGGAGAAGCCGGTTCTATTTGAGAGGACCAATTAAAGAGAGTTTCCAGAGTTGTCATGGAGATTTGAGGAGTTCATTTTGAACGACACCTCAGAAATAGCACCATTGCGTTACACACTGACTTGTCTGATTAACCCCGTTTATTAATCTCAAGAAATTAGAAGAATTAGAAGAAGAAATAAAATATTATTAATAGATAACTGTTTGATAAGACGAGAAATAAATTAAGCCATCAGCTAAGGAGCAGATTAATCTTGGCTTTAATATTATTCTCCTTATAGAACACTTTGTGGACAAAAAACAACAACAAAAAAAAACACAAAAAAAACATGTGCCATGGTTATTTTAGAGATATAAAATGTGTTTTCCATCTAGAACTGTTATTGCTGGCAGCTGTGTCTAAAACACAGAGGAGGCTATCAGACTGAAGTCTGGAGGAGCTGCAGGAAACCAGAAGTTCTCAACACAATCACAGCGCTTCAAAAAACCTCAATATATTCATGTCCTGTGGCTTTCTGCGGACTTTCTGCAACCCTACTCATAGGAAACAATGACCAGTCCACTCAGTATAAGCCTTTACCAGTTCAGTAACTTAAATTAAGTCTATGTAGGACAAAGGTCACCAACTAGCAAAGGACTAGCATTTGTGTCTGCAAATGAATTCAGCCACTGAAACATTTGGGTGGCAATATCATCTCTAAACGTAACCAAGTTTACTGGACTAGGCTGTCATGAGCTCAAAGCACCAAATTTCTGCAATTCCACTTAAGTCCTGATTGATTTAACATTGGTGTAGAGGTGAACACTCGCAAGTGACGCCATTAAGATGGTATGTAGTAACATAGCAGGGTCTGAGTAATTTCCTCACTCATCTCACCTTGATGATTAAAAATTTCACAGAATGAAAACAGAACAGGGCAGAGTTTGTGCTGTTTAGACAGGTGGTTGAATTTTTACCGGATCCCAACAAATGAATGACAGCGTCCGTTTGGTGTTTCTTTTACACAGATCGATGCAAAAAATAATGAAATTGGATTAGTATGTAATGCAGACCAGAAAAAAGCTTATTATTGGAGGGTGAATGAAAGGGCAACTTGATTTAGAGATCAGCGTTTCTGAGGAAAGGAATCAAAAGTGACATTTATCCAGCGGTTCTTTGTTCATCTCTGACACCAAAATACCACCATGGCTTGTAAAACCACAGGGGGAGAAAGACAAAGGACAAACTGAGCATTCTCCATCTATGTGTGTTCAGCACATGTTCTCTGGGTTTATTACACTATGTCTGTACCAAGCAATACAGTACACACACAGTTTGTCAACGTTTGTATATATATTTACTGAGAGCTGCCTATGACTGTTTTCCCCTATCAGTACTTTATTAATGTAACGCTTGGTCGCATTTGTGGTCCACACGAAATCAGAACGTCTTTACAATTGTTACTTTTTTTTTTTCTCAAGAAGACTTTTGTCCAATATGTCTGTGCCAAAAGGCCCGCGAGACGACAGACCACGACACTATAGACCAGCTATGGGAGTAGAACTGAAGACACCGCAGTGGAAAGACGACCGTTAGAGTCCCACCGAGAATAAAACACGGCGTTAATGTGCACAGCACGGCGTGAACCGGCGTTTGATCTGACACCCTTATGTGCCTGATACAGTCTGACCTTCATGATGCTGATTTGCATCGGTGTGACCTTTAAAAGTGAACAGACTTCTTTTATAACTCTTAACTACTGGCTGCATACCTCTCAGCTCGACACAGCAGGGCAGAAAGCCCATTCTCTATATCCCTGGAGTAGAATTCATACTGAGAAATCTCGTAAGGAACTGTCAGCAAGCTGACGTGAAATTCGTTAACACCGGCGAAAAAAGCACTGAGGATTTATCGTGGTTCCAAAATGGATTTTACGTTCTGTTGAACGGAAAGGAGAAAAAATTGGGAATAAAATGAAAATGGCCCAAAATGAAGCTTTCTGTTGAGTCATCTCTGAGAATGCTGCTGAAACGTTGGAGAGGGTTTGACCTACTTTCTTCCACGTGAAGGTTAGCGTACGTGAGGTATATCGTTATACATAAACATCTGTTTTAACACTTAGTAGTTTGTGGAGATGGGGGTTGAACAGTCATCCGACTATAGACACAAAATCTCCATATTCCTAACCACTCACAAGAACCGTGAACCAAGAGTATTTATACCGCTCGGAAACCTCACAGATCTAAGCATGTCTAACGTGGCCACACAAAGCATTCATGCAGAGTTGGTACTTTTTCCCCAGATGATCAGTTCTGAATGTTCTTTAAAAGGATCGTTTCCATGGAGGTCTACAAATGTAGTTTATCACTTCTAGGTCGTGACATTATTACAAAACTTTCACGGGTGTGTGTGGGGGGTCTTGCTTTATCGTTATTCAAGACATTCAGCTTTTTATTATGCAGTGATATTTCTGTCTCTCCGTTATCTCGGTTTAGGCCTACATTAAAATCATATAAAGGTGATTTCTCTTTTATCATACACTTTTTGTTTATGCAGTCATTGTTTTCGCGTATCTGAAAGTCAAATCACCCGTGTACTATTTAATACGATCAACGTAGCTCTTACATTTTTAAGAGACGTTAGACTGTATCGGCATGATGGATGGTCTGTCCACAGAGCAGCTTGTCCAAGCAATTGCCGTCCCAACTCGTTGTGGGCACGGTCACGCATCTGGTAAACTGACAACTCGCTCCGCCACCACGTTTGTCTCTCTTTCCGTCCAAATCTCTCCCTCGGTGGAACTGGAAATCTATCACGCGGGGAAGTTTCATGGGTTATCTCGAGATAACTGAAAAAACATGTGGACGCTTCTGCTCACCAGCCGAAACAGAAAGGAAGAACAAGAGAGGCATTGTAAGAATTAATCAGACTCTGGCCACACAAGCCTCTCGCGCCCGTTTTCATACTGGTATTCGATGTAATTTGTCCTCATTTTGGTGTGTTGTGTTACAAATACAGTCTAATGAGAAGTGGCTTATCTCTCTATTCACTGAGGAGCGTGCTGTAACAATTGGGTCTCCTCTGAGGGACTGTTAGTGGAACAAAATAAAATTCTTGACATTTTTGGACATGGTTTTCTAATGAATTTTACAGAAGAACAGAGATAAAGAGAAAGTGAGAGGGAGAGTAAGAGAGAGACAGAGAGAGAGAGAGAGAGGGTAATTGTTTTAGGAACACTAAGTGACTGAGTTTCCACCAACGTTAAAAACAGACATCTTGTTCTGGCGGGCAACCTTCGCTCCAGAGGGTCAAAGTTAAAGTCATGAGGGAGTGTGGACAGGCCTGTGTAGTCATTTATCACACACACACACACACACAGGCACACATACACACAAGCACACATGCACACAAGTGTGTGTTCTCTCACAAGTACATACACATGCATGCAGAGACACACACACACATGGAAATATATGCACACATACACAGGAATATCTGTATCACATAGACACATTCAGATACACAGACACACACACACACACACACACACATACACACAGCCCTGGGGAGTGAGTGCACTCAAAATGTCTCCACAGTAGGAGGCAGAGGGAGCAATATCATCGTGTATCTCTGAAAAGTCCCAGAGTTAGACACACAAACATCCCTGCAGCCTCTTCATTATCTTACAGGATTAAGGTAAATTATAACCAGAATGCTGCTATTGGACAGGACACTGCCCAAGCCAGAGCTGCACTTCACAGTAAGACTAGTTATATTACTGCATGCTTTACATGTCTGAGTGGTAACACTTCAGCATTTAGGAGTAACAGTCTAACTCACTGTTGTGTTTTGTTTGTTTGTGTGACTAACCAGACAACCTACAGAGACTCAGCAGAATTTAGGTCAGTCAAATTTGCCACCTAAGAATTGTACTGGTATTTCCTGAAAGAATAAAAAGAAAGAAAAGAAAAAGAAATCTATGTAGAATATTTTTAAGGTTATGAGTACAGACAAAATATTACGTTTAAAAATACCTGGCACTGAGGCCACATTTTATTTTTATTGTTTTGTTTTGTTTTGTTTCGTTGCCACGGACTGGCACAGAACCTTGAGCATCGACTTAAGAGCAGAGTGTGTAACAGACCTCGTTTCGTGGGGAATTGCTGCCATCCAAAGGCCTATATGAGTACTGCAGATCACGTCCATCAGAAAGGTAGTGGAGATTTGAGGATTGGAGAATAAGCAGTTGCTACTGATCACAGTTTTGGATGTACAGTCCTCGGGATTTTCTGAAAGCATGTACTGTCACAGACTCTACATTATGGAAGATTTTTTTAAAAAAATAAATTTTATTCGCCAACACTCAGCCCAAGGGGTAGAGCCAAAGGATAGCCACTGCTACTCCAACATGGGACTAGACCACATCCATGACCATGCCCATTTTATCTAGGCACTTTTTAGTTGTTGAAATTCTTTCAATTATTTTCAAACAGTAGAAATAGCTGGGGGGTGGGTGGGGTTGGTGGGGGGGGGGGGGCATCATGTAGGAACTTCATTTGAGACTTTTTTTTTAATCAGATGTTTCTAAATTAAAGAGCTTAAACCAACAACAGGAGCCCAATGGCTTTGTTTTGCTAGGAGAATGAAGCCATAGGGCTCTTCTACAGGGAGGTTTAATACTTGCTCTGGGTTAACTAACTCTTGAGTTTGCACTAAAGCCGCTTTCTGGAATGTTGCAATAAAGCTACCATTTTACCCTGACCACATTGCCTCAGACAGATTACTAAACCAGGGATTTTTCAATAGTCTGTACCTGGGCGAGGGAAGAGCTTTTTCGGACGACTCTGGGTACGTGAATGAATGGTATCGGCCGTTGGCAGCTGCTCCCGAATCATCTCCCCGGTCCTCATCAGGTACAGACACACTCGCCTATTCTAAATCCTTAAGTCAGTCTCCACTTCAGCACCTGCACTGAGATAGAGAGATTCAATACCGGCTATCAATCAATCTGTCAGCGTGGAGGTAACATCGGCACACCAATAGGGTAAAGTCATGTAGATGTTACCTGGCCATGACGGCATCACACAGCACACACATCTGTGAATGAACTAGACTGCAGAGACAGAGGAAAATTACAGCAAATGCCGTGTGTTTATGGAGCCATATTCCGTTTGACAGCCTGCCTTCTGTCACTTAGATTACATGCTGCAGCCATATATACCGACGGACTTGGCTGAGGCAATGAGAAAGCTGTCACTAAAATCATAATCTAGGACAGCTTCCAGAAAGGTGAATGCATGTACACGGTACTTAATGATAGGCAAGACAGGAACTGAACCAGAAAGTGGTATCGGGGTCACCGCTGTCATTTGCGCTCGCGGGAACAGAGTTTAATAACACCTGTGTTTGTTTTTGTTTTGGGTTTTTTGTTTTTGTTTTTTTTTTTAAGGTCACCCTGCAACAGAACTGACCTTTGACCTGTGACCTTTTGACCCAACCTGTGGCAACATCAGGGTGTGTGTCAGAGGAATGTCGCGCGATTTCCTGTGCGGATTATCCAAAAGGCCTGCTAAAACCCCACAGCAGGTGTCAGCATAATCTTAATAATACCTGGACATTACATCAACACAGCTTCCTCCTGAGACTAAACTAAACACGAACCTGGACATTACATCAACACAGCTTCCTCCTGAGACTAAACTAACACGAAACCTGGACATTACATCAACACAGTTCCTCCTGGTACTAAACTAAACACGAACCTGGATATTACATCAGCCACAGTTTCCTCCTGGAACTAAACTAAACACGAACCTGGGATATTACATCAACACAGCTTCTCCTGAGACTAAACTAAACACGAACCTGGATATTACATCAACACAGTTTCCTCCTGAGACTAAACACGAACCTGGACATTACATCAACACAGCTTCCTCCTGAGACTAAACACGAACCTGGACATTACATCAACACAGTTTCCTCCTGAGACTAAACTAAACACGAACCTGGCAACACAGCTTCCTCCTGAGACTAAACTAAACACGAACCTGGATATTACATCAACACAGCTTCCTCCTGAGACTAAACTAAACACGAA